>NC_056727.1:302332449-302377449 GCF_019279795.1 Protopterus annectens | reverse complement strand
ATAATATGCCTTATTCCCCAACTGCAAAATGCACATATTTGGTAATTCCAGATGTGAATACACATGCAGAGCTTATCATGTAATGTATTTCACTGTGCATCTCTCTAAGTTTGGAAGATGGGGCATTCAGAAGAAATATACAGGTGTTTACTTCCAGTATAATGACTTCCTAATAGAACTTTCAAGGTACAGCAACATGATACAAGACTGTCATCCTTAACTTCAGAATTTCAATTTAATTTTTGTGTCAGCACATTGTCCCCATCAGCAGATGGAGTTTTTCTGTTTCCAAGTTTGTGGTCTCAAAGGTAATGTGCTGTTTGGTGATGTATAATCTGTACTTCTCATGTAATTATTACTGAGTGAAAATGGAAGTCAAATATAATGTAACATGGATGACTATGTCAGCAAAATGCCTACGGAGCCCTGCGTTTACTAATGTATATCAACTCCCCTTTGAGACTTCTTAACGAAATGTTCAGTAGTTGTCAGATGTGTTTTGATTCTCTGTGTTTCTTTATGTTTGTTACTTGATTATTTACTGTAATCTTTGATTACACCTGTAAATGGCAATTTCATTTTTTTTAAAACTCCTTGCATTAATGCAGTGCAATCAGCAAAAAAAGTAACTGTCAATCATTAACTGACTCTATCAGGGCAAAATATAGTTTAATTGTTAAGAACAGATAAAGACAACATCTAGAACATAGGTGGCAGTTCAATACTTTAAACACTGTTTTTGTTTAATTTACTTAGAGATTGCTTCAGTGGTAATAACGTTACGAATAATAGTTATTACAGTATTCCTACAGAGATTAGTAGTATTCTGCGCCAACGGTGCTGCAGCAAGTGTATGTATGTGTATGTTTAATAGACTGGTCATGAAATATGTTAAAATAATATGAAAATGACACCCTTGTGTTTGAAGTGTTGTGGAGAGACAACTTTGTTGTTGATTTCTGTAATATTTGTCTCGATTATTAAAATAAAACATTGTGAATTGTAAGCTATGTGTAAGTACATATTATGAAGCAAAGCTGTAGCTGCACACACACCTTTTACATAACTGAGTAGATTTTTTTCTGAGCATCTCAGAAAAATTGTAGTTTATAAAGATAAGACTGTATTGACTAATATCTGTATTGCAGTATATGTGTGCTTATCTTTTAAACACTAGTGCCTTTACCCTTTATCAATGCAATATGTTTATCTGGGGATCGGTTTTTTTGTACAGTATTGTGCATTCTGAAGGTAAAACCTGATAATGCTAGTAGCTTACCATCTCCTGTTTTGAGCCTTTATTCATAGCTATAACTATAAAAGTAAAATGATCACCAAAGTAATTTTATACGAGTCCTTTTGTTTTGTGTCAGAGAAATTGTGTGGCTACAGTTGCAAAAAGGTGTCCCTGTGCTGTCTTGAACTGGGATTTTCTGTTCTAGAAATTCAGTTTATTCACGACTCTGAGAAGCATATCCACACAGCCCATATAGTGTTGTACTTCTGCACATGCTGTAGAGAAGACGTATATAAAATGTATTACACAGCTGATATTTAAGAGGGAAAGTGATGAGATAGACATTTCAAAATTATTGTGAGCCGGGAAAAAAATATGTTCTGTAGTCATCATGTGTACTTTGCAGGTGCAGAAGGTCTGTCAGAGAATTAAGAATCACGTCAAAAATTGTAAATTTATCAGTTGAGTGCTCCATTGGTATAAGACAGAATTGTGTGTTTTATCTGAAATAATCAAACGAGGGTCAAATTGTGTAGAGAATAAAATTTACTATTACATGACACATGGAAATAAGTGAATTTGCTTTGTCACTTTTAAGAGTGCAAAGAAAAGGTAAAAGTCAGGCAAGTTACCTGTGAGGTGGAGAAACTGAAAAGAATTAAACGTGAGTCATGAGATCTGTCAGAAACCTGAAGAGCATGAGAAATCTATCATAAGGTCAGTATGAGATGTGGCTATAAGCATGATAAAATTCCCTGCAGTTAGACAGTTGTGCAGGAGCTTTGGAAAGAAAACTTCCTTTTGCTAAAATGAGTGAAAACAAATAAATGAAGTTTACATGAAAAAGATTGATTACAGTGGAAAAAAATAGACCAAAGTCATGAAGTGAACGGCTTATAGGTATGGTATGTGCTAGGCATATGTGTAACATTATCACTGTGCAAGAACAATATATTTTGACAGAGAAGCTCATAATGAAAATATGTTGGTTAATCTTTTTTATTATTTAAATGTTTTGGTTAATCTTGATACTGGTGCAGAGTGTAGTGTATTATTTACAAAAAATATTCAAATTACTGAACCTGAAAGAAAGTAAACAGAAGCCACTGGTGTGTTTTGCTTGCTTATTAATTCAGGCCAGTATGTAAATCCATTTGGTTAGAAAGTACTTACATTTAAACATAAGAAAAAAAAACACTGTATTCTGTTGAAGTTGGATGATGCAGCTGGAGAGCCTTCTCTGTTGTTTGCTTAACTGCCCAGAAATGTGTCATGGTGGAAGTATTTAGGAGTATAAGTGAACATTCACATTATAAATTTAAGATTATGAAATTTAAGTAGTAGTTTAGACTGTTTACTAGGATTTCATATTGAGTTAGACTTTGCGATCTAACCCATGCATATGCTGTTCTGCTGTATTCATCTGTGTGATCCAAGGAATCTGTTGCATTCTGCTAACCATTAGTACAATTTTATACTGTATTTTGCGCTTTTAAACTGTATTGTTGCTATATTGCTGATTTTTTAAAACTGTTCTTGCTGATTTGTTGCACTTTTTGTCTGCTGTAGCATAGACTAGATTCAAACATGCTGGTTCTCTTTGTTAAATTGAGCACAAAACCAGACTATCTTTTGTTGGAGAGGGCCCCCCTGTACCCTTGTGGCAGGAGAGTGCAGTTAGGACTCATCTAATTGAAGACTGCTGGCACAGGGCTCAGTTTTGAGCTTTTTATTGGTTAAATTGTTTAATTCAGTTTGCTCACTGTTTTAACACAGCTCCACAGAGTTAGGCAACCAGCCAGTGCACTGCTGCATTAATCTGTACAACCCAAGGAATCTGTTATGTTCTGCTAACCACAAGTACAATTTTATACTGTATTTTGCACTTTTAAAACTGTATTTTTGTTATATTGCTGATTTTTTTAAAACTATTCTTGCAGATTTGTTGCATTTTTTTGTCTACTACAGCATAAACTAGATTCAGACCTGCTGACTCTGATTCTTTTTGTTAAATTGAGCAGTAAACCAGGCTGTCTTTTGTTGGAGAGGTCCCCCCTGAACCCTTGTGGCAGGAGAGTGCAGCTAGAACTCATCTTATTGAAGGTTGCTAGCACAGGTCTCAATTTTGAACTTCTTTATTAGTTAAATTGTTTAATTCAGTTTGATCACTGTTGCTACATAAGTCCAACATTTGTGTGGGTTTGCCTTTGTTTTAACACAGCTCCACAGAGTTAGGCGACCAGCCGCTGCTCTGTTGTATTCATCTGTTTAAGCACAGCGCACCTCCACAAACCATTGTGCACTACTGCTCAGTGGGGGGTAACTATTGGTAGTTATAGCTGCAAAAACTTCAGTAGATACATTTTACCTTAGTAGCTGTCTGTGATCTGGCTGAGAAGTCCTTAAATTATGCTTAGCTGCCCAGGCAGCATCTCAGCTGCTCTTTTGGCCCCTGAACAGTCCCAAAACCACAGAAATCTAAAATAGTCTCATACTATTTAAGGAGCCCACACTAATATAGACCCTTTATAGAGCACCCCATTAGTAAAGACCGCGTTTAGACCACCCAGTTATAACACACACCTCAATTTTCTCTCCCCACTGTGAAAACAGGATTTAACCTAGCATTATGGACAGTCAGTTGCCCTTCATTTTTCCTACCAGCCTGATTGACATGGGTATCCTGAGACAGTGTAGCAACTGCCTCATGTACACTGACAACCCTCTACTCCTAAGTCATCAAAGTACAATTTGTGAGAAATGCGTCTACACTAAGAATCTGGAATCCTTGCTGTCTCTCACACAGAACAGTAACACTGAACAGGTTGTCAGCACACATATTACACCTCCTATGCAAACCATGCACTTAAGACATAAACCATCATATGCAGAGGTACTCACCAGAAATCTACCTAAACACCAGAAACCTTCCAAACACAAACATGCTACATCTAATACAGCACCTACAGCACTCAATACACATAAAAACACAAGCAGCAGTGTCTCACCAAATAAGCCTCTAAGGCAAAGCACATCTAAACCAAATTTTTTAGTCATAATGACTCCATTGTGAGATGCACAGATGTCCCCCTCACCAAGCTGGACAAGGAGAAGGTTATGTTCAGCTGTGTATCGGGTGCCAGGATCTGTCAGATCACACACAGGTTCATAGGTAGGTACTAGGCTATCGGTCCTAGGGCCTATAGAAGCCCAGCCAAAGAGGTACCCTGGCTTTTGCCACCCAAGAAAATTATTTTCCTGTGCCACTGTCGAGCAGAGCCACAGAAGTGATCCCCGGGGTGAATTTCCTATTTCTCATCCAATCATCAAGATTTTTCTTGAAGAATGATAATGAGGAGCTTTGCTTGATATAAATAGGAAGTTTGTTCCAGGAAATGGGAAGCCTCTGGGACAGGAATCTATCCCTCCAGCATGTTCTGTTTATTGTGGTGACAAGGTTTAGGTCCCTAGAGCGTATAGCTCGGAGGGATTGGGATTTCTTTAAGTGGAGCATGTCCAACAGCTCTTGGTTTGACATAGCTTTGTATGTTAGGCAGAGACCGCCTCTGAGTAGGCGATATGCGACGGCATAAAGCTGGAGTTTTTTGAGATGGTTTACGTAGGGCATCTGTTTGAGGCCAGTAATCCTCTTTGTGAGGTATTTCTGCAGCCTTTCCAGTTGTTGTAGATGTATTGTGAGGTACATACCAAAAGGGGTGTTGTACTCTATAATGGGTCTAATGAGGGATGAGTAGAGGGGAACAATGACCTCTGTTTTTCTGGATGAGAAACCTTTTGTGATGAGGTGTGCCATGTTGAAGGATTTCCTGACTACTGTGGCAATGTGATTATCAAAGGAGAGACTATTGTCCAGCTGTGTCCCAAGGTCTCTTATCACACTTTCAGTGTTAAGTATACTACTGCCTATGTTGTAGTTCATGGGTACAGAGTTTTTCCAAAGGGCATGACAATGCACTTTTTGGCATTGAGCTTGAGGCCATGGCTTTGACACCAGGCATCTGTCTCAGTGAGGCCCTTTTGTAGGATGTCCACATTGTTAGGAGTTTCGATTATGGCTCCTAGTTTGCAGTAATCTGCAAACTTCGTTAGGCAAAGACCTTCTGTGTTAGTCTGTATTTCAGAGAAGTAGATACCAAACAGGAGAGGACCTAGGACTGAACCCTGTGGTCCTCCACTTGTCACTGGTCTGAAGTCGGATTTGGAGTCTGCTACTTTTACACTGTGGATTCTGTCAGTGATTCTTTTGGCAACCCATCTTGTGACATAGGGATTTATACCTAGTTTAGTGAGTTTATCTATAATTCCAGAGTGGGGGATGATGTTGAAAGCCTTGGCAAGATCTAGATAGGCTGTGTGAACCACCTTACGCTCGTCTATGGCTTTGGTGACTGCTTCAAAGAAGTCTGTCAGGTTTAGGAGACATGATTTGCCTTTTACAAACCCGAACTGGGTGGGGTCCAGAGTTTGGAGATTACCAATGTCTTTGTGTATGAGTTCCATGATGATACGTTCCATGGCCTTGCAGACCAGGCTCGTCAGGCTAATAGGGTGGTAGTTCCCGGGGACCGTGGTGGCTCCCCCCTTGTGGAGTGGGATAACTGTTGTGCGCCATTCAGCGGGCACAAAGCTTGAGGTAAGGCTATGATTGAACATGGTACTTAGGTGGGGTGCCAGTTTGTTCTGTAGTTCATGTAGAACGTAGCCTGGGATGTTGTCTGGTCCCATGGATGCTGTGTTCTTTGCTTTGGAGAGTGTGGTTTTTACCTGTGCAGCCGTGATTGCAGGAACTTTGCATTCTTCTGGTATAGAGATGGGCCCTTTAGGGGGTGAGAGGGGGGTAAAGTTAGCACTGAACCTATCTGCCAGGATGTTGGCAATATCATTTGGGTTTGTATATTTAGTGCCATTATGCTGTAACTCAGAGCAGATCTGAGTATTGCCACTGAGATTCTTGACATAGCTATAGAATGCTTTGTGGTTGTCTTTAGAATCAGTGGCGATTTTGTTTTCTTAACTAGCTTTGGAGGATTTTATCAGGGATCGTAGCTTCTTACTGAGGCTGACCAAGGACCTCCTCCACTCATGGGATTTATTTATTTATTGACATTTGTTAACCGGGTTTGCCCAACTGGACTTGTGGCCCATTTTCAGTGGAGACCCGAGGAGAAAAGCTCCAGTAATACATTTTAAAACAAGTACAATTTTAAACAATATCGATATTATAGCAGTTATAGCAAAACGATTCACATATGTTGGGATACATGCATAAAGTTAAAGTTGCATTAGAAAGAAGCTAAGTAACAATTTTACATTGATATAGTTCAATAGGTCAACAATTAACATTTTTTGTTTGTATAAAATTGTGCAAATGCATAGTAGACACATTGGAGAGAGAGGTGTAATGAGGTACTAAGTATGGTCCTTTTGAGGGTACATAAAGGGAAGGAAGACTAGGTAGGGTCATGGCAAGGGCAGGTTCTGGAATTGAGAAAATAAGCTTTTAGTTCATTTTTGAAGTGTGAGGTGTGGAATATTGAACGTAAATCAAGGGGAAGTTTGTTCCAAGCATGGGCAAGGGAGTGTTTGTAGAATAGTTTGCCTACTGACCTTTTTGGGTGGTAGATATCAAGTAATTGTTGGTTAGAAGTACGGAGGGTCCGGGATGGGATGTAGATGGAGACTAAGGAAGATAGAGATGGACAGAAGGAGGGTTTATAAAGAATAGAGTGTAGCATATGAAATTGATAAGATAGCAGAAACTGGGGAAGTTCAAGTCATTGAAGAGAGTTTAAAGAAATGCAGTGGTGTGAGTTGTATGGGGAGTTAGTAATGAATCTGGCTATTTTATGGTAAGTCTGTTGCAGTTTGTTTAGAGTGGAGGCCTGGATATTAGTAAGAACTGGGGCGGCATCTAAGAGGGAGGGGAGGAGGAGTGCCTGGCCCAGGGTAAGTCTAGATTCAGGGGTTAAGAATTTTTTGTTCCGATATAGCAGACCTAGTTTGTGGTTTGTTTTTTTTTTTTTGATACATTTTAGTATGTGTAGGTTGAACTTGAGTTTGTCATCGATAATTACCACTAGGAGTTTTGTGTGGGCGTCAGGGTGGATATTTGTATTGTTAGAAGATGTAATAAAAAAGGAGGTTTTGTGATGAGAAAGAGAACGGGGAAGGAAAAGTAGGAGTTTGGTCTTTTTGGGATTTAGGATCAGTAGGTTGTGAGAGAGCCATTGTTCAGTCAATAGTAGGGCCTGTTGGGTCAAGGAGTGTAGGTCAGGAATGTTATTTGAGATGGATATAAGAGTGGAGTCATCGGCATACTGAAAAAGGGAGGATTCTTTCCATGAGGTGGAAAGATCATTGGTGAAGATGTTAAACAAAAGGGGTCCCAAGATGGAACCCTGGGGAACACCAGTGGAGATGGGAAGGAAAGGTGAGGAGGATGAGAGCCATTTGACAGATTGTTCCCTGCCAGATAGGTAACTATTAAACCAGGCAAGTGCGGCGGGGGATAGGTGGAGATTTCCGAGTTTGGATAGTAGTAGAGGATGAGAGACAGTATTGGAGGGTTTGGAGAGATCTAGAAAGAGACAGGAAATGAGTTTATTGTTGTCTAGGGCCTCTGCAATGATATGAGTGAAGGAGAGGAGGGCAGTGGTGGTGATGTGGTGAGGACGAAATCCATGTTGGGTAGGGGTAAGTAAGTGGTGTGTGAGGAGGTGATTGAGAAGCTGTGAGTGAATACATTTTTCTAATATCTTGGAGAGTGGGGACATAATGGCAATGGGTTGGTAGTTTGAGGGGTCAGTGGAGTTTCCACCTTTATGAAGAGGGATAGTGAAGAAAGATTTTCAAAGGGTGAGGACAGTTGATTCCAGAATAGATTGATTAATTAGTATAGATACAGGATAAGCAGTTGCGTCAGTAGCAAGTTTGAGGAATGTAGGAGATAGATTGTCTGTGCAAGGAGAGCAAGGTTTTAGCTTGAGTAGTAGAGATTTGATGTAAGTAATGGGGACTGGCTCAAAAGAAAACAAATTTGTGTTAGTGGGACTTGGAGAGGTGGGTGTCAAAGTAGAGTTTGGCTTAGAGGTTAGCAGATTTTGGATGGAAGAGATAGTGTTTATTCAGGAGGGTAGCTGTTTCCTGAGAGGAAGAGTTAGGGTATGGGGAGGGATTAGAGGGCTTTCCAGGATGGAGGATGTTGTTGAGAGCTGACCAAAATTTTTGTGGATTGGATTTGTTGTTAAGCTTAGCAGAGCTATAGTATAACTTTTTTGTCATTAGTTGTATGTTTTTTTGCAAGGTCTCTCAGTTGCCTGTATTTTTGAAGAAAATGTGGTTGTTTAGTTTTAGTCCAGGTTTTCCAACCATGATCTCTTTGTTTCATATGGGACCTAGTCTCTTTGGAGAGCCAGGGAGCATGGTTTGATTTTACTCTGATCTTCCTAGAGGGAGCCAAGGAGTTTAGAGTATTCATGAAGATGCTATTGAAAGTGCTTACAGCATCGTTTAGGGGGAGGTGTTTTAGAATGGACCAATCTATGTTGTGGAGAATGGAGTTAAATTGGGATGAATTGAAAGTCGATAGTTTTTGACAATCTTTGATAAGGTGGGGTTTAGGAATATGGGAGTAGTGTCTTAAGATGATGGTAGGGAGATGATCACTGAGGGAGTCAGGTAAGGTGGTGGGATTGTGGTAGTGATGGTGGGAATTGGTAAGGATCCAGTCTATGATGGAGCTGGAAGAGGAATTTTTATGGAAGCGAGTGGGAGATGTTATAAGTTGGTGGAAGCCGTGTAGGTGGATACTGAGTTGGGGGGAGTCAGTTGTGAGTTTGGACCAATCAGTGTTGACATCACCAAGGATAAGTGCCTCATATGTTATGTTATGGGAGAACCAGGATAGGATGTTTTCAAGAATGGGCAGATTGTTACCAGGAGGAAGGTAGATAGAGGCAATTGCAAGTTTTTTTGTGGGGATTCAGATGGCAGTTAAGGATGATGATTTCAGTTGGGAGGAAGTCAGGAATTGGGGAAGGGTATGGTGAGAGGTTAAGAATGTTTGGTTGAGGATGGCCACGCCACCACCTTTTTTTACAGGTCTGTCAGATTGGAAGATATTATAACCTGGTGAGAGTATTTCACTGTTTGAGATGTGTGGCTTGAGCCAGGTTTCAGATAGGGAAGGATGTGAGGGGTATTGAGAGCTATCCATGAGTGCAGCTCAGTGACTTTATTTGCTAGACTCTGAATATTCAGTGAGTAAATAGTTAAGTATTTGGATGTAGATGATTGTTGTGACTGAGGTTGGTGACTGTTAAAGGAGCAAGATGGGGGCAGTGTAGAGGTAGTTTTGGGGAGAGAAGAGGGGCCAGGGTTGGGATGGATATCTCCAGAACAAAGTAGGTTTTTAGTGAGGAGAGAGTGTGTAGTAGATGCTAGATGGAGTTTGTATAGTTTTGACTTAGCTTTGTCGGAAGGTTTAAAAACCTGTATTATGGATAGTTTATATAGACTTGAGACAGAGGTAGTAAAGAGATTAGGGGAGATGGTAAAAGATGAAGTAGTTGGATATATGTTGTATGAGTGAGACGTTGGTGAACATAGGAGTGGGTCAGAGAGACTGGAGTGGTAAGAGGTGGAGATGGAGACAATAAGGAGTAGTGTAGAAGATATTAGAAAATAATACATGTTGGAATAAAATATGGTCAGATAGAGTAGGTAGAGAGACAGTGGTATAGATGAAGTGGTGTTGACAGGATTGACAGAATAGTAAGGTGGTTGTGGCAATAGGCAGGAAGTGGAATTGTAGTGGCTAGTGGTACAGGAAGGGGAGGGATTGTTAGGTATAAAGGTAATTGTAATGGGGGGTGGGTGGGAATGGGGTGGGGTAGGAGGGCGAACGGAGCGTGGCTAGCCCCCTGGTCAAGATGAAGTCATAGAAACAATCAGAAAAGTTAATGAAAAACTAGCTTGAGAGACAAGGATATAAAGTTTCTAAAGGTATAGTCACCAGAAATAAAATATGAGCAGAAGTAAGCTTACAGAAGGACACTGGCCTCAAGCTACACAAGTAGATTTACTTGAAGGAAACCCAGTGCTGTATGGTTAAAATAAGCTACGATAGAGAAGGGCTTTGCAGGGGGAGAGTGAGGTATTACTAGCAGCTAAAATGAAATTATTTTACTCTCTTTTGCAACAGTTTCTTCCTTCTGTTGTACAGTTTTTTTATGGCAGGGGACCACCAGATTGGCTTCCTTTTTTGGAGGATAACGTCTTGGTTCTGTTTGGGATAGCATGATCCATGCACTCGTGTAAGTGCTTATAAAGTGCAATTGTGTAGGCTTCAGTAGTCGTAACTGTATTGTCCATCTGCATGGGTGTCATGAAGTTCATCACTTCTGTCTTAAGAAGCATGAAGTTGGCTTTGGAGAATTTATTTACCGTGGTTTCCTTAATGAGGGGTGGGGGAAGGATGTGGATATCTAGGGTAATTAGCTTATGGTCGGATCGGACCAATGAGGCATTGACTTCAGGTGTGGAACACTAGTCACTCATGTTGGTAATGACTAGATCTAGGATACTGTTGCCCCTGGTGGGGGTGTGGATAAGTTGATCCAGGGCACTGGAGTTTATGAACTCCAGAAAGTGTTGAGCAAAGGGGTTGGTACATGAGTAGTTTTCCCAGTTAATGGTGGGGTAGTTGAAATCACCCATTATTAGGGTGTTTGGTTGAACCCTAATATTTTCCAGTACATTAAGAAAAGAGGAGTGGTAATCCTGGGGCATGTTCTTGACTTGACATACACTCAAGTCTCTCAACAAGTACCATTATGATTCTGTCATAGTTCATTTTGGTGTTAATGATTTGAGATGTTCCTCACTGCACTATATGAAGAAAGACATGATTGAGCTGTATGAATATGTGACCCAGGCAGGTATGTCCCTAGCCTTGAGCAGCATTCTGCCATCACCTAGGATGATACCAAAATATAAAGAAAAATGATTGACGTCAACAATTTTCTTAGTTTCTGGTGTCATTCTGAGGGGATCCAGTTCCTCTCAGCCTGGGATGATGTGGTTGACAGCCTATGCTGCTTTGCCAGAGATGGTCTTCACCTGTCACCTCTAGGCATTTGGTTACTGGCTAAGGCACTTGCCTCCCCCATAGTGTCTTTTTAGGCAAGGTCTCAAGAACAACATTTCTGATGTGAAAATATCACTCACAAATAAATTATAGGTTGTGCTGATAAACTGTAGGAGGTTAAATCAGAAACTGCACTCTCTGGAACCACTCCTCTCCCTGGAGGATGTTGACATCTGTGCAGTTACAGAAAGTTGGTTCAGGGCCACATAAAATACCCTGACCTTGCAAGGGTATAATGCCTTCCACATTTTCAGACCACAAACTGAACATGCGAGAACCAGAGGAGGAGGAGCATCTATCTTCATCATAGTTAAATGCACTTCTAGACTGGTTAGACAGGAAAACTCCATGGAGTTACTTCAAGTTCAGCTAACTGTGGGTAAGACACCCCTTCAAGTCATTGTTAGCTATAGGTTCCCTTCAATGAACCAAGATACCCACACTGTTTATTTGGACCTACTTGAGTCAATCAAATTACAACCAAACACTCTAGTCCTGGGCGATTTTAACTATCCGTCCATTGACTGGAAAACGTATACAAGTACCAGCATGCTTGCACAAATGTTCCTGGACTTTGTTCATACTAATGTCCTGGAATAAACAGTATGCAACCCCACAAGGGGCTCAAATATTCTTGTCTTGGTCCTCACCAATATGGGTGACCGTTGCAACACCAGAAGTATAGGACCCTCACTGGTTAAATCTGATCACAAATCAGTCACATTTGAAATAGCTATAACACTTCAACTCTTGTTAGGTGAAATCAGGCAAAAAAATTCACCAAAGCTAATTATACCCTCCTAAGGGATAGCATAAATAATTTCCAAGCTCCACTTCCCACAGATGGCATTGACAATAAAGTATATACAAATGCCCTGTACAAACACTTATACAAATGCATTGACACACTTGTACGTGATAGGATCAAATCAAGACCCCCCCTCCCCTAGGGGACATCTAGCATTAATAAGTTATACAACAACAGGAAGAAGTTGCTGTCTAAGAATAAAAAGAGAGGTCCCAGCACTGGAAGAACACCCTCCTCTGCTTGAACAAACAAATAAGACAGCTTGTAAAATGTGCAACTTTGAAAAAAATTACCATCCATAACCATAAGACATTCTTCAGCTATATCCATAACCTAAAAGGTAGGACCCAGATGTGTGCTGAACTACCTGCGGATAGCATCACACACACTGATCCTATGAAAATAGCTAACCAATTAACTGACAGGTTTGGCAAAAATGTAACCCCCCCCCCCGTCCTCTCCAAACATTCCGCAAAGCATTCCCTCTACATGTCCCCCACCTTGCATCTCCAAACAAGTCATTAATTCTCTCTCCAAGGCCAAAAACACAGCCTCTATGGGACCAGATGGCATCCCAGGTTGCGTTTTAAATTGTATAAAACATGAGTTAGCAACTCCATTAGGTACTGTCTTCAACCACAGCCTGAATACTGGTTTTGTCCCTGCTGAATGGAAAACAACAACTGTCATCCCGCTTCATAAAGGGGGTACAGCAACAGATCCTGGGAAGAGCAGACCCATAAGCTTAACCAGCTTTATCTGTAAAGCCACTGAATGAATCATTATGGACCTTATAAATAAGGATATAGGTGATCTCCAAACCCTTGATCTGACACAGTTTGGTGTTGTCAAAGGCAGGTCATGCCTGTTAATTCTGCAGAGCCATAGACGAAGGCATATCTGTGCATATAGCCTACCTTGACTTAGCCAAAACCTTTGACACAACCCCCCATTCGGGCATCATTGATAAACTCTCCCAGTTGAATATCAACCCCCTATGTCATGAAGTGGGTTGCTAACTTGCTCACTGACAGATCACACTCAGTCAGAGTTGGGGACTTTACCTCTACCAGTAGACCTGTCACCAGTGGAGTTCCACAGGGTTCAGTGCTGGGCCTCCTGTTGTTTGGAATATACTTCTCAGAAGTTCAGGCCAAAACAGAGGGGCAGTGGCTGACTAAACTCAATGTAAAAAAATGCATTATCATCCCATTTGGTAAAAACAATATCCCCTGCAGACTATCGTCTAACTAATAATACCCTAAGTAACAACTTAGCAGTGACAGACTTAGGAACGCAAGTTGACTGTAGCCTAAACTTTGACCACCATGTGTCTGCTGTGGTAAGGAAGGCATTCCACGTCACACACCTCATTAGCAAAGACATTTCCTCAAGAGCGAAAGAAGTCATAACACCACTGTACTCGACTCTCATCAGGCCAGTAATCAAGTACAATTCTCCCATTGGTATATACCTTACCAAGCACCTGCAGCAATTTGAGAAACCTCTGAAATTTCTAACCAAGAAAATTCAGGGTCTCCAGCACATGCCATACATTGACAGAGTGAAGTCACTGTCACTGTACTCAGTAGCATATAGACTATTTAGATGAGACTTGTGCCTGGCATACAGAGAAATCTTGGATCCAAACCTAATGGAAATGTTGCACATCCGCAAGTCAAATGAGATAAGGGTCACCCACTCCAGGGACCTTAACCTGTTCTACGACTTAAATAGGACTTGCATAAGAGACAGATATTTCTCTCAGAGCTTGCCACTCCTCTGTAATAGGCTATACCAGTTCACATCAAACAAAGTTCCTCTATGACCCTGTTTAAGCATAACTTGGGTGAATGGATGGGAAACGGCAAATTCCTGCTGGGGATTTCACCGATAATGCTCCTAGAAATGGGCAGTCGTTGCTAACTACGATCTTGAGTTTAGGCAAGATCCTTTATATTGGGTTTTTCTAGTATTATATTTGGCACACACTCACTGGTAGGTTTATAAAGACCCTCAGGCCAATAGCCCAGTAACCACCTATGAACATGCTAAATATGGTGGCATTAGTTTTGAGAAGTGGAATAGAGAAGGCATTGAGGCACATGAAACTGATTTGCAGAGGCATAGCTAGGGTGGGGTGAAGGGGGCATCTACTCCAGGCATAAGGTGTTACAAGGCATGTTCGAGAGATTGCAGTTGACTGGTACTACAGTTCTGGTATTTGTTTCTGTACTAACATTTCTGAATACCGGTACAGAAATTAACTTCAATACTACTTTTCTGGTCAGCACTGTGGTGCTGAATTGCTTTAGCACTTCATTTGTAGCATAAGTCGTAGCAAGTCATTTGTTGTACATTTAAAAGTTGAAGTAGGACTTTTACACTACCCATCTTAAAGTGAGGGTCACAGAAATGTGACAGTGGGACATGGCTGGCTTATTTGGTTGAGTGCGCCATCCAGATGGGAATGGAGTTTTTATGTCTCTCACATTTGAGGGATGCCATATGGGGAAGAGCACCAGGCACTAGGTGAGACAGCTATGACTCTGTTGATGGGTTTGATTTAATAAAACAGTTTGATTTACCAAATAAGTGAACTGTAAATTAGCCCAGTCCATTTCATACACTTCAAGAAGTGGGTGGGTGCTATGCCATGAACAAAGTATTTTTATGTTGATTCAAATCATATATTTTGGTAAATTAAACTTGATGAGGAAAGCTCCAGGCCAAGAGACTTTAAGTCCTCCTTTTGAAAGCTACATATCCCTTAGTCTCAGACTTGCATTTAGTGCTTCCTCATCAGTTGCATTTCTTTGGAGTTTTTGCACAGGTAATTTGTGGGACTCGCTGACAGTGTTAGTAGTAGTGATGATATGCAAGTGTGAGTACAGACTGAAAAATAAAAATTATGCAAGACCGAGTTACCGAAGTAAAAACAAGCTGCAAGTCATTCTAAAGTATATTTAAAACATTGTGCAAGGTACTGCCAAGACTGCAAAAATGTTGTTTCACTTGCATAGAGAAGTTTGACTGCATTGCCAGGTGTATGTCACGAAAAGAGACTTATGCAGCATAGTCTCTCCACAGGCTACATTCCGATAGAGTGGTGCACAGCAACGGTTATTCCGCTCCGCAAAGATGGAGCCACAACAGACCCCCGGGAACTATCTGCCTATAAGCCTGACTAGCTATGGAGTGCATCATCATGGAACTCATTAACAGAGACATTGGGAACCTCCAAACACTGGACCCTTCCCAGTTTGGCTTTGTTAAGGACAGATCATGCCTCCTAAACCTGGTGGACTTCTTTGAGACAGTTACTAAGGCTATAGACGAGGGAAAGGTGGTACACACAGCCTACCTAGACCTCGCTAAGGCTTTCGACACCATTCCCCATTCTGGTGTTATAGACAAGCTCACCAACCTGAACATAAACCCCTACGTCACAAGATTGGTTGCCAACTGGCTCACGGACAGAACCCACATGGTGAGGGTTGCGGGAGCTAGGTCTGACTCTAAACTAGTTACAAGTGGCGTTCCCCAGGGCTCAGTCCTAGGACCCCTCCTGTTTGGCATATACTTCTCAGAGGTACAGACAAGCACAGGAGGACTATGGCTGACCAAGTTCGCGGACGACTGCAAACTAGGGGCTATAAATGACTCTCCGGCTGACACAGACATCCTCCAAAAGGGTCTCACTGAGACAGATACCTGGTGTCTAAATCATGGCCTCAAGCTAAATGTCAAAAAGTGCATAGTCATCCCCTTTGGAAAAAACAAAGTACCCACAAACTGCCACATAGCTGGTAGTCCCCTAAATACGGAGGACATAATAAGGGATCTGGATACCCAAGTAGGATAGTAATCTAACCTTTGATAATCACATTGCCAAAGTGGTTAGAAAATCCTTCTATGTGGCCCACCTAATCGCAAAACGGTTCGCTTCCAGATCAAAAGAGGTCATTGTGCCCCTCTCCTCATCACTCATCAGTCCCATCATAGAGTACAATGCCCCATTTGGGATGTACCTTACAAGACACTTGCAACAGCTGGAAAGACCACAGAAGCACCTCACCAAGAGGATCACTGGCCTCAAACAGATGCCCTATGCAGCTCGATTTAAGAAACTCCAATTGTACTCAGTTGCATACTGCCTACTCAGAGGTGATCTCTTCCTGACATACAAGGCCATGTCCAACCCAGAATTGATGGACATGCTCCACCTAAAGAAAAACTTATCCCCTCGAGCCACACGCTCTAGGGATCTAAACCTCACCACAACAATAAATAGGATGTGCTGGAGGGATAGATTCCTGTCCCAGAGACTTCCCATTCTTTGGAACAAGATCCCAGTCTACATTAGGCAGAGCTCCTCGCTAACACTCTTCAAAATAAACCTTGACGAGTGGATGGGAAACAGAAAGTTTACCTCTGGGATCACTTCAGTGGCTCTGCTGGATAGAGGCACAGGGAACTAATCTAAGGGGGCGGCGAAAGCCAACACATTCTGGCTAGGCTTATAAATGCCTTCGGGCAGATAGCCTAGTACCAACCTATGAACCTATGTTGTGATAGTCATAGTTTGCAAGGCAGAGTCAATCCATGGACTTTACTCAGCTTGCCAGTACCGTAGTAAGGCATCTCCTGTCCTCAGGCAGGCAAGCCACATTAAGTCTGGGCATAATTTATGGGTGTCTATCCAACTAATGGAGTTTGCCTTAAAATAAGCAATAGTATCACTGTGTTTCATATGTAATGGAGGGTTATTCCAAAGGTAGGGTATGCACTAAGTTATACATGTGTCCCTCCAGCTTGTCTTATTTATTGGTTGATGGAGAGTCAAGTCTTTAGCTTAAGTGTTAATGGAGCCATTTCTGTTTGAAGGTGCATGAGGTCAAGGAGGGTTTGTCCTTAGAAGTAAGGAATGCTTCTCATGAATTGGTATGCATAAGTGTAAGATACAGAGAATATGCTTAAATCTGCAGGCTTGGCTTGGTAGCTGAGGGTCTTTAATCCAATGATCGTTTTAGCTAGGAAACTCTGGGATCTTTCTGGTTGCATGATATGTTAGGATAGTTTCATAGTAAAAGGGATAGTATATTCTGTAGTTGGTCTGATCAGGGCAGAGTATAGAGGACTCATAACTTCTTTTGATCAGGATGAGAAACATTCACTTATTAATTGGGCTAGGTGGAAGAATTTTTGCACCATTGTTGCTTTGTATTGGTCAAAGGATATGGAGTTGACATTAAAGGAGCCGAGATTTTTGATCTTATCAGCATCGAGTTGAGAGCTCTTAGTTCTCTAAGCTGCAATCAAGATTTGTTTACTAAAGGTGTCAGCGTTAGAGTGCTTCACTTCTTTGTATAAATTGATTTCTAATACATCTTTAATTTGTTTTGCTTAGCCCTTGCTGTAGTAATATGGTAAAAGATGAAAGATGCAGTCATTAGCAAATTTGATTAGCATTTTACAGATCCGAGAAATAGAAGCCAAACAAAAGGGATCCCATTACTGAGATCTGAAGATTTCCACTGGTCACCTCTTTGCTTTTTGTGGTGGTACCTGCTATCTTAATTACTTGGGTTGCACCTTTCAGCCAGACTTCTTACCATCTAGAGCAGGGGTGGGCAAACTTTTTGATTCGTGGGCCACATTGAGTTCTAACATTTGACAAAGGGGCCGGAACAGGAGCAGATAGATGGCATGCTTTGAAAACATCACCTCATTGGGGGAAAAATACACATCTTGGAGAAAACATGTGCTTTAATTTCCAATGAAAATGAAGAAAAGCATTATAATAAAATCTCTGACTTCGAAATGAGTCTTTATTTAAACACTGAAAATCAAATAAATGACCATTTTATTTTAAAGCACTGAAAGTTCTGTTATCCTAGCACTGTTTATTTTAACAACGTGCGTATCACGGAGACACACATATTTTAATGGGAGCAGTGTTGTTGGTCTCCTTTTTCAGCCAGCGCATCAAAGTCTGGAGTTAGTTTTGTTGTGGCGATTCTCAGGATGGATCTGAGGTGTAGGTCTGTTAACTTGGATCTGTGGCTGGCTTTGTTGATGTTCATGATGCTGAAGGTCTGTTCACACACGAAGGTAGATCCGAACAAAGCCAACATCATCTGTGCTTTTCACCTTAGATTTGAAAAATGCAGCATTATTGAGTGAAGCATAGAAGTCATTTAGTTTTAGAGAGCTGAACTTCTTTTAAGGCAGGGTCGGACTGAAGGTCGATCAGTTCGAGCTGAAGCTCCTCTGGAGCTGTTTCGGGTCTTGTGACAGAGGAAAGGCCACCAATTGAAGTGACTTGTCAATTTTGTCGAAATCCAAAACCGACGGCAGAATTCTCCGTGCAGTGCATCCAGTGACTCACTGTATTTCTTTACTTTTGCTCCGGCCTCTTTCAGCGTGGCTAGTCTATGAAAATGAGTGAATGACTTGTTCAAAATCTGCCTGGAGAATAAAGCCAGCTTGGATTTGAAGGCTTTCACGCTTGTGTACATGTCATGCACAAACTGCTCCTCCCCCTGCACTTTCACGCTGAGCTCATTCAAGTGTGAAAATATGTCCGTAGCAAACGCAAAGTCACACATCCAGCTCTTGTTGCTCAGCTCAGGAAATTCATCAGTCTTCCCCTGCCGCATCAAAACACGCCAATCTCCTCTTTGAGCTCCCACACTGCTGAAACACTTTGCCCAAACTCAACCAGCGGACACGGGAGTGATAAAGCAGGTCCTGGTGATCCGCATCAGTTTCCTCCAGGAACGCAATGAACTGACGGTGCTGAAGTCCCCGCGCGTATGAAGTTGACGAGTTTCACCACAGGATTCACAAAATGATTCAGCTGTAACACCGATTTACATAGAGATTCCTGGTGGATGATGCAGTGGAGGAAAATGACATCCTGGTCAGGGTTTTCATCTTTCACTTTATTCTGGATTCTCCTCAGCAGGCCAACGTTTTTTCCCGTTAAATTCGGAGATCCATCTGTGGTGACGTTAACAAGCTTACTCCAGGGAAGCTTCATGTTTTCGATGGCAGCAGACACACGTTCAAACAAGTCCTCTCCCCGTGTTTGTCCTTTCAGAGACTCCATTGTCAAAAACTCCTCCGTTATTTCAAATGTTTCGTTGATTCCTCAGATAAAAATGAGGAGCTGAGCAGTGTCTTTGACATCGTTGCTTTCATCCAGTGCTAAAGAATAAAAAGTGAATGACTTCGCCTTTTTGTTTAATCTGCTGGTGATATCTTCATCTATTAGTTCCACACGGCGAGTCACTGTCCGCCGTGATAAACTGATTTTCTCAAATTTGTCTTTGGTCTCCGGGCACAAAATACCTGCTGTCTCTACCATACATTCTTTTAAAAACTCGCCCTCAGACAGTGGTTTGCTGGCCTTTGCTATTTTGAATGAAAGCATAAAACTGGCCTTGGCACTTGACTCTTGAATGGCAGTTTGACAGTGAAAAAAAACTTTGCTGAGCCTTCAAATTAGCTGCCAACTTCTCAGCAGCAGCTTCCTGTTCTTTTGTTGAGAGCTTGCTAGCATAATTAGCGTGCTTTGTGGCAAAGTGACGGCTAATATTATACTCTTTAAAAACCGCCACAGTTTCTTGGCATATCAGGCAAACGGCAGATGATCGGTGTTCAGTGAAAAAATATTTAGTTGTCCACTCCTTATTGAACACTCGACTTTCTCTGTCCACTTTCCTTTTCTTGGGTCCGCTCATCTTCATAGAGGGGCGGTGGGTTATCTACAAATATATCTAGAGTGCGCCATCTAGTGAGGAAACATCAGAATTGCAGGGGAAATAAAACATTAACAAGGTTAATTTATTAAATTTTTTCAAGTTTGGCGGGCCGAATCAAAACGTTTAACGGGCCGCATGTGGCCCCCGGGCCGTAGTTTGCCCATGCCTGATCTAGAGCATTAAGTGCCTCCATTTTTAGACCTTTAGCTAGTTTACAACAAGGCTGAATACTTTCAGTGGCCTGTCCCACATGCAGGTATGCTGTATAAACTGCATGGCTACTGTAATGGTTAAGATGTTTGCCGTACAAACACAAGGTGCAGGGTTTGAGTCTCACAAGGGATAAATGGCTAGGTTTAAAATGGCTCGCAAGAGCAGTTAGCCTAGTACTAACCTATGAACCTATATACAGATTCAGTGACTTTTTCGGAGAAGTTTATTAAATAAAGTAGATCTGCTGTCCTTTTAAAAAAGCATGTTGTCGTGCTTCTAGAACAATGTTTTTTTTCCCCATCAGATCTTATGAAATCAGATATGATGTAATACTTGGCTTGCAGATTAGACTTGTTTGGTTGATGTGTCTATAATTGCTTGGATCTGAGGTGGGGACCCATTTGTGGAGTGGCATATTAGCCATTTTCCATACCTCAAGGAAATACCATGTGACTGCACTTAAACTGAACAGTTTTAGGACTGGTTCAGAAAGGTTATTTTTGATACTGATGGTTAAGCAACCTGTTATTGTGTTAGGGCTCATAAAGATGGTATGTTTAGCTTTAGAGTGTGCAATTACAACATGTTCCATAATGTTCTTGGGAAGAAGAAGAGACTCTGGGATTTTATGAACTTCAGTGACTGTTTATGGTGTGATATAGGCATTAGATTTATCTGTAACTATATTAGCATAATCTTTAGGGTTTGAGTGGTTGATACCAGTATGAATTAATTCAGAGCATTGCTGAGTGCTATTTCTTAACCCTGTGATATAATTAAAGAAGGATTAATGATTATTCTTGGCTTTGGATGCTAATTTTAATTTGTGCTCTGGCTTGATTTTCCTTATGTGATCTTTCAGAGTCTTTACTGTAGCTCAATTTTGATTTATTTTAGTTTTTTTTTTTTTTACAGAGCTTATAAAACCTTTATTTTTACTAGTGTTGTAGTTGTAGCAAGGGTGAGGCAAATGGGCAGTTGCCCCAGGTCAAGTTGCTAGGGACACGAAGGGCAATACCAATTGATGGGTGGTGCAGAATTGGCTTTATAAATAAGTGATTTGCTACTATGTTAAAGTAGAAAGAGCTGTTTTAACGTTTTGTAGTCCTCAAGTAGAATAAAGTTTTAAACTTGGGTTGGGGTTGGCATCTTGTGCTAGGTTATCTGGCTACACCTCTGATTTTTACATTCCAGTGTATATTTGTTTCTGATTTAGACTTCATGGTTTGTGCAATTTATTAGATATGAATAAAGTTCCCTGGTACATGTTACAACTGAGGTTACATAGGGGCTGAAAATCTTGCAGCTGAATTTTGTTTGTCATAGCAATAAGGGAATTTGTTGATGAAGTGAATGTTAATCAGCTCCGCAGTTGCCTGTGACTGAAAAGAAGTTGAAACAGTTTCAGCAGCATACTGCAAATGATTCTGACATGGATGCTTAAAAAAAGAAAATAATTTCTGTTGGAGTGATATAAATCTTTAAGGAATAGGATGATAACTGTGGGGAATATTTACCTAAATACAGACTTGTTTTTAGTAATGTTTATGCAGTGTATAACTGTATGAAAAGATGATTAACCGGTGCTTCTGAAAAGGGAGATGCAGTGTATGTATATCATTAAAATATCTGTATGTCTAGTCTTTGTCATAGTCCTTTATGTGTACCAAATTATCTAGTTTTATTTAAACCATTGACCAGTCTTAAAGTAAAAGTTGTTAAAGCCAGCATCATTCAATATCTTTCTCCATTGTCTTTACTTATAGTTAGGAACACTAAGTGCAGTATGTAGCATAAATGCAGGCACTGCTTGCTAAAACATGGGCTTGTTTATATGAGTATAGTGTTTTATTAGGTTTACAGTTAGAAATAGCTTATATAGTAGAGCCATTTCATGATATAATGAAATGACATTTAAAAAAATGTGTATTTTTTCTCTAAGTAAAGCAGCATGGCATCACATAGATCTCAGGCTAAGAATACAAAATGGTAATTTCTAGCTACATTGCTATTAAGAAAAGTAACCCAGGTTTTTGTTAGAAATAAAGTTGTTCTAAATCTTTGGAAATTACATGGCCAAGGCCGGGAATGACAAGTACGTATTTATTTGACAGAGCAGTCTGGAGCAGTCACGTAAATTAACATTCAAACAAACTGGGTTATTTAGTTTGGTTCTGTCTTGTCAGCCAAGCCTAGAGCACAAAGTGTTTTATTTGTTTCAGGGTTTGGAACTGTGTTGTGAATGCCATTAATGATAGCATATCACCTTAATCCTTTTCTTCGCAAACAAGATCCTTTCAGGACAGTACCAGAAGCTGGCTGACAGTCAAGCAGTGTTTTTAATGCATTTTGCTGGCTGGCTGGCTGGCTGCCTTTTAAAAAGGCCAAGGGTCATAGCTAAATAATTGGGTGTAAATACAGTTTGTACAGTGGGTCCAAACTTCAGTGGTGCAGAACAAATATTTAGCTTGATCATATCATTGCTAGGCAGTTTTTAATGGAAGTTCTTTGTGCGAAACCCTGACATAATGTCTTCATTATTCTGTTCTTCTTGTGAGATCAGTGCAGTGCCTGATGCTATTTTCCATCACTGTGATCACTTTGAGAATTTCAGACATCAGTGGATTTGATTGAATGGAAACAAAGACTTGAGTGGACATCTGCTGATTAACTAAGAGTACATTTATTTATTTATTTATTTACATTTGTTGACCGGGAGTGTCCGACTGGACGTAGGTCCATTTTCAGCAGAGGCCCGGGGAGAAAAGCTCCACAGTTAAAATAAACAGACAGTAGTTACATTGGATTACATAGTGATTAACAATTTAACATAGCAATTACTTACAACATATTTACAGATGAAGAATATAGTACATCAGTAGACAACTAGAATCTTTATCTGTGAAGTACATAATAGACGTTAACAAATGTTACAATAAGAAGTTCATGCTGTATAATAAGTACTAGGCTTATGAGCATCTGAGCTTGCTATAATCAAGGTAGTTAGTGGAGTGGAAAGAAAGGTAGTGGTTGGATGGGGTGGGTAATATTAGAGTGGGAGTTGCAAGGGCATAGCCAGCATGTTTTAGGTGCACTTTTAGTAAAGTTTTGAAGTGGGTGCATGATGGTATGGAGGTAATTGTGGGTGGAAGGGAGTTCCATAATTTGGCTATGGTGCAAGAGAATAGTGCTTCACCAGCAGAGTTATTGGCTTTAGTGATCTGCAAGTGATTTTTGTTGCTGGATCTTAGTGGTCTGGTGGTGCGATAGGGTTGGAGTAGACTCTGGAGGGATGGGACATTTAGAGGATGGTTTACTAGTTTGTGGGCGAGTGAGAGTTGATACCACTGAAGGAGGTGAGGGAGTTCAAGCCAGCCCAGTTCAGCAAGTGAGAGACAGTGGTGAGTACGGTAGGATGCCCCTGTGGCGAATTTGGCAATTTTGTTGTAGCAGGTCTCTAGCTTGTTTAGATCGCATTGCCTTGGGTTGGTGTATATTGGAGAGGCATAAAGTAGGATGGAGATAAGGTGGGAATTTGCTGTTGAAATCTTTGCTGCTGTGGTAAGAAGTTGCTTATTTCTGTATAAAGCTCCTAGTTTTTTGTGGACTTTTTTATGGTCATGGATATGTGAATGTCAAATTTTAGTTTATTGTCTTTTTCCACTCCTAGCAATTTGGTGTGTTCAGTTGGGTATATAGTGGTGTTGTCTTTTGCTGTGATGTTAAAGTGAGAGTTGACATTTTAGGGACAGTAAGCAGTTTAGTAATAAGCATTTTGTAGAATCATAAATGCTGTTTCCAAATGGTATGGTAATCCTTAACCTGTTATTTCCGGTCTAAAATAACATGTCTTAGAAGTGTCACTTGATAGCATACTTTAAACTAGCTTTGAGAGATCTGTCACAAGAAGGTAGTGAAGGGGGACATAATGTAATTCGTAATAATTTAAAATCTGTGTATGTGCATCATGTAGCTATCTCTTTATTTGCATTGATGTATATTATGTACATATGTACACACACACACACACATATACACACACACACACACACACACACACACACACACACACACACACACACACACACACACACAGACTCTGGAATGAGGAACTATTTGTACAGACTTAGGAGTAATAAGATCTTTTTCTCAAAGGATTCCATGTTTGCTTATATTTTACTGAGTTGTGCTAATCGTATGTGAGCAGATCTCTATAGCAGAAAATTAGAAAGGTGTAATGTAGTGCTACAATAGGGGAAGCATACTGCTAATGTGTAATTTCTCCAGCTGTGTAAATGTATTCTTTATTAGCATAATGTGCATCATGTAAATCTAATAGTCATAGGCCTTGTCATAAATATTAGTGCAAAACCTGCTGTACTGTAGCATTCTTATTGGACAGGTTCATGTATTGTGTTGCTGTGCCTTGTGATATGACATTCACAGAGTTTATTTTTCTCACTGTATTTATAGTCATGACAAATGTATACCTTTGTGCACTTTGTTTACAATGTGTACTCTACAATATTGTTCAGTATACGTGTGTTATGCCAGCCTCCACTGATTCCTGAAAAGAGGTGTAGCATTTGGCTAATTTGCTTAGTAAAAAAAATATCTATATATATATATATATATATATATATGCAGATGACTAGCTTTGGGGATATTATGAATGTACAGTTAAAATATAATCTCACACATCAGGAGGTATACCGTATTGTTAAAGCTCATAATAGCCACACTAGTATATTATGTTGTTATAATTTATTTGAGCAGCATCCCTATATCTGCAGATGAAAACAAGGTAGCGACATTAGAGGTGATATATTTCTCAAAAACTTTAGCACCCAAAATTTGAAAATAAAATATCCTGTTTTAAATCTTTGATCCAGCTTTGCTTTATTTTCCTATAACAATATATTTGAAATCTATCAGCACTATAAAATGCCATAGTTCTTAACCATTTGGTGATTAGGTGATCATCTCTAGACTCAAAAATAACAACATTAATGTTGGCTGTGTTCTTCCCATCCTCATTTAAATCAGAAGTTCTTACAGTGCTAACATCACATCTAATCCCCGACTCAAGAACCTTTTTAAGCCCAACTTCTGTCAGCTATAATTCCATATACCCCAGTCTTTTCCATAACTACCCTATTCCCACTATAACATCCAAATCTTACTGTTTATCCAGAGCTTCAAACCCTCTTCTCCCAGGACACCTAGAATATCTGCAAACAGTAGTAAAAAATAAATTACTGCATGGTTTTGCTTCCTCAATAACATATATATATATATATATATATATATATATATATATATATATATATATATAAAAGAGAAAAAAGAAAATAAAACAAAATGCATGTTTTGTATTTGCTAATCTAACTTCAAATCTGCCATCTTCCTTCTCTTAAAGTCAAATTTCATATTCATCATTAACTTCTCCTAAACTTAGTCACTGACATTTCTACTAACATTCTCAAGCAACCAATCAAGTTTTTATGGGAAGCTTCACATTTTAAAGACCCCCATCTTCTTGACTTAGCCTACATGTAGGTGTATAATTTATTGTCAATGCTCTAGTCTTTCTTTTGCTAATCTTGTATCCCAAAAAAAGTGTCAAAGTTTTCTAGATGCCAAAAAAGAATAATTAAATCATGTTCATTTCTTATAAGTATATTAAAACATAATCTGCTGGGGGAGGGGATTTGCCTTCCTGGACAGTCATGTAATAAGACTTATAGCCATCTCTTTCCCCCCAACCTATATTTGCTAATGTATAGACTGTGTAGCATTGCAACCAGTGGCTGTGTATCTATAGTTGGTGACAAGGACACACTTTATGGCTCCTCTGGGATAGTGTGAGAGGGGACAAAAAAAAAACATGCACCTTTATTTTAGCCATGGAACTTGACTATGTTGTTTACAGCCAAATCTGTAAATCTTTCTGTAACTTCACAGACATTTAGAACTTCCATCTGATAGAACCATCATATTCTACTGAATGCCTTGCCTGCATTCTGGATTACCGTAATTATATTATAATTCTCCTGTGTCAACCTAATCAGTAGCCTTGTGTTTACTATTGTATTGAATTTCTATTCCACCTCAAGAACCCATGTTGATCATTTCAAACAGCACTGGTATACATTTGATAGTCTTGAATCTATAATTAACCTAAATAATTTGTACTGAGTACTAAGTGTAGATATTTTTCTGTAACATGACAGCAAACTTGGACCACTACTCTGTATTGGCAAGACAACTAAGATAGCTTCATGCCATGGCTGAGGTATCATCTTTGTCTTAAGAACATCATTAAATACTATCAGAAGATAGAGAATCACCTTATCCTTTCTTTGCTTCCATATATCTATTAGTCAACCATTACTAACATAATTTTACTTTGTGCATGCCTCTTCATTATTGCTCAGATGTCCGCTGTTGTCTGTCATAGTGGCATCCATCTAGTCTCTACAGATATAAAATCTTATAATATCTCCTAAACCTCACCAAAACAGCAGCTGGTTGTTTAACTGAGGAGTTCACAATCATAGGAAATAATCTGACAGTAATTCTTTGTAGTCTTTGCTGCTATACATTTTTCTCCAGCACTTTCTGAAATCCTGGAGCAATATGGCAATATGAAAAAAATAACTTTTAAAGAGACTTTCATCACTTTTATCTAAGCTACCCCTATTCTTCTGTCTAATTCCTTCTGTTTTACTTATATTACACCTCTTGTACGCAAATTAATTGTGAAATAATAATTAGTCCAGCCAAAATATAGTAGCAAAGGCAACCATGGAGCATGAAGGTAGCCAAACTCTCATAAAAAATGCAAAATCAGTCCTTTATTAGTGCACAGAGGTAAGTGCTTTCACATTTCGCTTCATCAGACCATAAAAATCCCTCCATCATAAATACTTCCCTATATATCCACCATACAAATGACTTAAGCAATCATTCAGTAAAGGTCTTAAAGGTGAAATGTACCATCAAAACTTCATATCCTGTAATACACTCTAGCTACAGGATTCACATAGAGCATAATATGTATATATATATATATATATATATATATATATATATATATATATATATATATATATATATATATATATAATATTTTATATATATATATATATATATATATATATATATATACAAAAACAAATAAAATTAAAAACTGTCATCTGAACAAACATTATAATTACTGTATAGATACAAACATATATAGCAGCTTTATTAAGCACTGTTGTACCTAATTGGCATGTATTATATGGATGGCATAGTGTCACAAAAAATGGGCACCATATTAAAACTATCCAGTAGGTATAAAAACCATAATGAGATAATCAGAAACCAGTAAAGTGGATGATATACCATCAGAACTTCATTTCCTATAATGTACTCTGACAACAGAGTTCACATAGGACATAATACATATAGAAACAAATAAAATTGAAAACTGTCATCTAAAAAGCATTATAATTACTATATATATGTAGACATACATGGCAGCAGTAATAAACCACTATTATACCCAGATGTCACTTTAGATAAATGGCATAATGTCACACAAAGTGGGCATCATATTAAAGCTATCCAGTAGGTATAAAAACCATCTCAAACAGCAATTATCATACAGTCAAAAATCAGTGAGGTAAACAAAGCTACAAACATAGCAAAAACATTTTTTTAAATCTTAAAAAAAAAACAAAAAAAGTATATACAAAGTCGATCAACATCTCATTTTATATAAAACAAAAACCAAACATGAAATAATAAAAACATTAAGAGAGGAGGGAAATGAATTGAATACTGAAATTAAGAGCAGATAGAGGTAGAGGCCTTAATGAAAGAGTTTCCCTCAAACCTGTCTTAAAGTCCAGAAGAATGGTTGTTAAATGAGGGTATCAAGGTTTAATGAACTCTGACTGTTTTTTAATAGTGATATTTATGGAATGCTATGACTGGTGAATTTACTTGATGTTAATGTTTTTACTATTTCATGTTTGGTTTTTGCTAAAGGTTTCTTACAACAATCTAAAGACTTATTTTTTAAGTAATAAATGGAAAAACTCTATTGATGCTCTTAGTAGAGGGACATATTAGCTGATAAGTGACCTTTCAAAGGAGTATGATCAGATATATCAGTGTTAGACAGCTGACTGTCTAAAATGCATTTAATTAGATATGCATCATCTGTCAAAATGTAATATCAGTTTTGTCAGTCTCTCTTAACAGAAACATATTGGGTGGGAAGCCACCTGCCCCATGAAGGATATGTCACTCAGACTGCTGACACTTGGATAAATCTTAGTATGTTTTAAGAGGTCTGGTAGTTGTAACCTGTCTTGGCCAACATTCTACACCCCATATACTGAGTAGTACATTCCAGTCTCACATATAGTCAGTCATGCCTTCCTATAAAGCAGCTAATGTATCCATTATCTCTAAAATCTGTGTGTGACATTCCATATAATTTACTCTAAAAATATAATTTTGTTTCAACCTAAAAATATCTGGATTCTGTCAGTTGCTGAAAAATGAATTTTTAAAATTCCCATAGCAGGCGGAGGTAGGATGGAAGTAGCTTCCAATGTCGTTTTGCGTGGAAAATGTCCTGCTTGCTTGTACATATTCAGGTGAGATTTGTCAATTAGTTAATGGATTACTTGGTAATCAGTTTTAAGCAAGTAATTTGGCACAAAAACAAAATAAAAATTATGTATAATTGTTTAGCATTTATAGTCCCCAACACATGCATGTAACCTGTTTCAAAATAATAATAATAATAATTAATAATAATAATAATAATAATAATAATAATAATAATAATAACAATAATAACAGCAACAATAACAACTGGGCTTGCCATATTCAAGGAAATGATTGTTAGAGTCTGTGAGTCTCCAAAACAGCATTATCTGCATAGAATGAATGTCCCTACTAAGCAAGTGCAATGGCAGGCATTTGCGTAGGATGTCTCTGTGATACTGGAATTTTAAAAGTTATGTTTTCATTAAAAGTAAAAATAAAAACATTTTCTTTTATAATGATAAAGTGATCACAAGCACAGCAATGTGTTCTGCTTTATGTGAAGTTTATTTTTCACCCACCAAAAATCTGTTCAGCATGATCTTTCAGCAGTTCAAACAGCCAGCAAGAAACAGACTAACGCAGTTAGAACAAGAAATAAATGCAATTAAAATAAAGGAAGAAAAAAGTAGAGGAGTATGCAGTCTTAGCAGAAAACAACAATCAGTATAATATGATGCTTCCCTGACTAAATTTAAGTTGAGGCCTTTAGGTAAAAATATCTGAAATAAATTTCAAAATGAATACAACTTCCTTCTCTCCTCCTGTAACACTGTTGAGTTGCATGTGACTCCTATAGTGACCCCATGAATAGCTAACACCTGACAGAATGTTACAAGCTAAACAGGGAATTAAAGTAGATTGCCAGACTTTTCTTCCAAGACAGACAGACAGACACACACACACACACTTTGGAACTGGCAATCCACCTATTTCATGTCTTTGAGATATAAAACAAAATAGGAGTACCTGTGAAAACCCATATGAACACAATGATGACAAGCAGAGAATGGAACCATTGACCTTTTTGCTGTGAGGTGACACTCACTGCACCATGTGCCGCTCTTCCTTCTTTTATAAGAGGCGTTTAATACTGACTACATGTCTTGTGGCAGCATAGACTTACTGTAAAACAGTAGTCAGTGTATCAATAAGGAAGCTATTGTAGAAGCTAGCAAAGCATAAAACAGTAACCTATGAACTTTTGTGTCCATTAGGTGTTACTGCATTCTGATGTTAATATTTCTTTTAGCTTCCTCAAAATAGATAAGCTTGTAAGAATTATTAGAAATGAAATTGACTGTTTTATCAGAAGGGAAACCATTAATAATAAAAACAATTTCTGAAATGATTTAGGGGCAGTCAGTGTACTGACCACTAGGGACAGTACCCTCACAATTCATCCAGTGGTCATATAAGTGAACAGATGGTCTTTTGAAGTGGCTATGCATAGTACTATTAACGATATTTCTACCTTTTGTGTAAGCAGACCTAGGGGCAGTGAGTAACAAACCTGAAACTAACATCCTCTAATGACAGACTTCTGGATTTTAAACAGTTTTTGTAGTTAAAGCAATAAAAAGTTCATATTTTACAACCCTGTCATTGAAAGGTTATGAATTCACAAGGTAAAAAAAGCTGTTTGTTAATCTTGTATACCTCCCCTTAGGCACAAACCACAGCCTTTGGCTCACAATCTCTAGAAGGGATCATAATCACTTTGTGAACCTCCTCAGATCTTCCTAAACACTTTAGACCTGGTTGGCTCTTAAAAATTCCTCAAAAAAGACAGAAGAAAATATGTGAGGTGGATTGATACTAGAATCATGTGGAATAACAAAAGATAAGGGTTAACTGTATAAATAAGTTTGTAACTTGTGACAAGTGTTACACCAAAGACAGAGATCTAAATACTCCATTTCAGAATTATGTATTCTGCTACTTGGAAACCACTATGATTTGACAAGATTTGTTAAAAAAAATTAGTAAATCCTCAGGTTCAAATGAATAATAAGTCATCAATGTAGCGGAAGTAAAAACAGTTTGATTTAGATAAAAGTCATGACTGTACCAATAAAGTATTTCAAAGTAACCCCCCAAAATAAAAAAACATAGGAAGAAGCTAAGGAATTATCAATGGCAATGACTTTAATCTGATGAAAAATGTGGTTATTAGAAGCAAAGAAATTATTATTGAGGCAAAAATGAGTGAAGTCAGCAATCATATTGACCTGTAGGGATTCTCCCAAAATGATCTAAGGGCCTCAGGTTAGTCAGTAGATTAGTGGCTGGTATAAAATGCTGTTAAATCAATTGTGGCGAAAAAAAAAAAAGAAAGAAAAACATTTAACACACAATACCATAACCCTGTAAATATTAATTTTTAATATTTAAGTAATAACCAATGAGTGGGTGTAAATTTATCAGGTTTTATCTATGGTTGGCATGGTATGATCACAAGGTGAAGCAGTTCTGTCTTTGTTGCTTGGTTGTTGAAATAGAGAAATAAAAAATTATGACAATTTTAATAAACAAATGCAGTATAAACTGCATTCAATACTTGTTTAGCTGCACTATAGGTTAAGTGTCATTGCTGTTGTACTGCCCATTGTATAAGCTTTAAGATAAAAATCTTTGGATCATTTTTATGTAGCAAGGTTTTGGCAATATCTATGTAAATCTGACCAAGTAATACTAGGCGGCTAACGGTATCACTGGTATGATCTTAGAAAACATCTTGAGGTGTCACTAGAATTTGATAAGTTGTGGTTTACTCATAATGTTTTAATGAGAAAGAGAAAGAAATCCCCTTGTGTTTCTTCTGTCCCTCAGTTCATGTGAAGCAAAATCCTGTGGAAGGCATGCACAGGTAAGTAACTTTGCCTGTGGAATTTGCAATTGCACACAGCATGGTGGTGGAGGTGCAGGTGATCATAATGTATTGAGCCCACTACTGTAAGTTAGTGGGGAAAAACATCATTTATATGCTGTGCTAATATCACTTTGAGCATTGTTGAGTATTCAGAGTTGATGTTTACTGGTCTCAACCATGGCTGGCCACCTACTGTAAAATTCAAAAGTGTGTATTAAACAGGCTGTTTTGCAGCATCATTTTGAAATTGCTGCCTTTTACATCTAGTCTACCCAATGAGTACACATATTAATTTGTACTTGGGGAGTATTTGTGTAGGTTGAGCATATTACTTTATGGCAGCCTACTTTTAATAGTTATGGATTTAATTAATCTTTAAGTCAGTCATGTTTAGTAGTTAAGTTGACAGTCTTGCCACATTTAACCTGTATTAAGACATGCATTACAACATTCACAATAACTTTTTGAATTGTTTTATGACTCATAACAAACATGACCCGTGGGAAATCAATGTAATGTTTTGTTCATTAAAAGCTTGCATTTTGAGCCACTAAATATTTTTAGGTATGTTTTCTTCAGAATGTGGCACTTCATAGTTTGCTGGATGTTCCACTCTCAACACAGTTTCTTTATGGTTGGACTTATTCTCATTGTGGACACTAACAGTTCTGTTTTTGTCTCATTTAATTTAGTTAGTACATGCCTGTTTTCTTTTGTAGGACCATACTTGAGTTTCTTTGCAAATCAGACAAGTGACAAACTGTAAATTAAGACAAACCAGTTATACTATAATCTTAAACTTAATGCCTTGACCTGAATATAAGCATAGCTAGTGTGTATACATTTTCTAAAAATATCCTATTCTCGTGAGTGGTACATTTGATAGAGCAGAGAGATAAAAAAGAAATATAGCCCTGTTTAGATTAACATGCATTTATCAAATACACCATCTGCAGTGGATCATGGGATTATTTTCTTTCAGTGGCTGCTCTTGTGTGTGTCTAGTTGAGTTAATCCCTGGAAAGTAAATGTTTATGAAACAGCATTTTTAACAGTGTATGAAGCAAGTGTGTGCTAATAAGGATTTATGCTGTACCTCTTCAAATTGTTTGGTCCTACCTTTTTAGTTAGAGAACTTTTCTGTTTGTTTACACTCTGGTAATTAGGTGAAGACCTACAGGGTGCATCCCATATAGAGATGTGTTCTAGGCAATATATAAAAATCACCAAGATACGTATGATATGTATCATAGTATAAGACGTGTGTGTGTCTGTATTATGCATATATATATATATATATATATATATATATATATATATATGCACACCCCAATACACACACGCGCACACACACACACATATATATATATATATATATATATATATATATATATATATATATGGGTCTACTTCATTTGATCGACAGACCATTTGATCGAAACCCATTTGATTGAAATTTCATTTGATCGAAAACCAGTAGTCAAGGCAAATAACAGGTTTTTGTCCCCCATCCCCAATGTAATGCAACCCTGGATTTGGTATATATAGTTGGGGGGTGTGGGGGTGCAGCCCCCACATTGAGGGTTGTGGGGTGCAAAGCCCCCCACCTATTTTCGTTTAAAATGTGTACTTTTTCTTTTATTTTCTTCTTCACCCCCTACACCCCCCTAACTATATATACCAACTCCAGGGTCGCACAACATTGGGGAGGGGGACAAATCCCAGTTTTATGCCTTGACTACTGGTTTTTTCGATCAAATGAAATTTTGATCAAATGGTCTGTCGTTCAAACGAAGTAGACCCATATATATATATATATATATATATATATATATATATATATATATATATATATATATATATTATACATACACAGAGTCTATAATCTAATACACGTATTTCATAACAAGTTGCGTGATTCATATATGAAAATATGCATATAACATAGTGAATAAATTGTTAAACAGCAAATACAACTCTGTAACAATGTGTGTATACATGTTTGCATTTATATTTATTTTCTGTGTAATAATAGCTGTACATCTGCTGCTAAGTTAAAATTCCTGTCTATAGTCTGCTGAAGTCATACATATTGGATTTTGAGGTTAAAAGTGTCAGAAAAGGACTGTTGTTTCACTGAGGAAAACTGTTTTCATGGGATGCTATTAAGGTGTACATTTCTGTAGCTACAAATGGACCTGCAGTAAACAAAACAAAAAAGAAACTATTATCCATTTTATTTCAGATCCAGTGGTGCAGAACACTGAAACTATGCAATGGACTCATTTGACAAAGAAGTGATACTGTGTTTTGATAGTCATATCATCTAAACAAATCTTTAACTAGACCTTATTTTTTTTGCCTGTTCTTTGTTTTTGTGGCCTATTTCTGACATGGCTTAAGTAGGAAAACAAAAGCAGTATGTTTAGAAATGAAAAGTCCTTTTAAATTAAAAAAAATAATCCTTGCCATGTTGAAAATGAATGCACATAGAGCTGCTGAAGATTTAATGATTTCAGAAGACAGTAATTTACTTTACGGTGTTGCATTTGTTACAGATTTATAGTGCCATAGGTACTTACCAGGCTGTTGATCTGCATGGATCTTAAGAAGCCTAGCCTTACGTTCCTGTGGTGGTTTTTAGCCCTTATATTTTGAGTACAAACAATCCAGAGGCAGGCAGAATAAGGAAACATCAGAACATTTACTTGTTGCTTCTATCCATGAGGAATGGTGCTTAACTAGGGGTGAATTTGCAGGTTGCCATCTCTTCATCCAAATTATGTTTGACTACAGTAAGAGAAGTGCTTAGCTTTATGTGGAGTGAAAGACAGTTCCAAAGGAAAGGAATTCTCTGTGATACATATCTGTCCAAATGGTCTATTTATGTTGCAGAAGAGATTGAGATCCCTTGAGTGGGTGCTCACACTAACATTTAACTTGCAAGAGTGTAATGGGACTGGCAGGGTAGAGTCTGTTGAGACTCTATAAGTGAGACAGAAGGGGTCTATATTATGTCCCCAAAATGGCAGCAAAGCGAATACCGTTTCAGCAACACGTAAACATCGATCCAGCACTTCCGCGAACGACCATAACATCGATTTTTTTCCAAGGGGAAAAAAATCACTTGGCCATTGCCGTGTAACTGCCCTTTTCCCCGACTGTAGTGCGATATCGGCGTTAGTATATTTAGCACAGCCCCCCACTTTTTAATGTTAGGTATGGTGTTTTGTGTGTGGTTTGACTAATGATTTATTTCCCTTGGAAAAAAATTGATGTTTTGGCTGTTTGCTGAAGTGGTGGATCGTTGTTTATGTGTCGCTGAAACAGCATTCGCTATATTGCCATTTCAGCGGGATAATATAGACCTAAGCAGAAATAACCGCTTACTAGCATGTCTGATACTGAGTAGAGTGACAAGATTTTGGAATATCTGCATAGTTTTTGTGATTTTGGCACTTAATTTTTTTAGTTAGAAAATGCTGTGGTTGTCCTAGTGAAAAGTGTTTGGACAGGTATATACCGAATGAGGCATTATATTCAGTGATCATCTTGATGAGAGCTGACTACAGTGTAATGATTGCATCCTACATCCTCAGAACCTGGATGCTCTACCTTTAGATATAAGCTGTGCGATGAAAAATGACATCCTTACAGTACTGGATACATAGTGATGTTACTTATCAAATGTCTATTTTTGCAGAATGTCCAAATTTGTGTTTCATATTTTTGGTCTGTTCCTCCTACAATTTCTAGTTTTCTTGTAAATAATTAAGGACTGAAGTCACTGATAATGACAGAGATGTGAGTTTCAGACTTCAAACCCTTCTGAAAATACACAGTAATAAAAAAAAACTGTTATTTTATCAACTTTCTAAGTTTGAGTTTTTAGGCTTTGGTCTCTCCCCAATTATTTTTTGCTTTGAAAGTTCTTGTGAAAAGATGTTGCGAGGTATGGTGGTGATCAAATAGCATTTCATTGTTGACATCGTTCCCAGATCCCTGATTACAGGATCAGCTTTCAAGAGTGTGTTGTCAATGTGATAGTTAAAAGGGAAGTCGCGCATGCCAAAGGATATGATTATACATCTTGGCATTTAGTTTTAATCCATGGTTTTGACACCAGCTTTTGGTTTGGGCTAGGCCCTCTTTAAAGAGCTGTCACCTGTGGAGTTTATTATAGCATCAAGTTTTAAGTTGTCAGAAAACTTAGTCATCCGTAAACCCCTAACATTTGCTTTGATCTCTGAGAAGTAAATGCTGAAGTGGATTGGCCCAGGGACTGAACCCTGGCACCTAATTTCCTAGACTATGTTTATGAGTCAGTATGCTGTCCAATAAATTTCACAGGGATTTACATTTAGTTGTGAGAGTCTGTCTATGATACCGGAGTGCGGGATGGTGTCAAATACCTTTGCAAGGTCGAGGTATGTGGTGTTTACTGATATGCACTAATCATTTGCTTCAGTAACTTTCTTGAAGTAGTCGATAAGTAGAAAAAAAACTAAAATAAATCAAAGTAGGGAGGATATGCCCTTGTCAAATCAGAACAGGCATGGATCAAGGGTTTGTAGGTTACCTATGTCCTTACTTATTATTTCCAGTGCTTATGGCTCAGTAATTACCTGGGTCCATTGATGCCCCACTTTCGTGCAAAGTGATGACTGTTGCTGTCTTCCATTCATCTAGTATAAAGCCTAGAGGCTGATATTGAATAGCCTCTGTTGGCAGCCCGGTATGTTATCTGGTCACATCGAAGCAGGGTTCTTGGCCTTGGATAGTGCCTTGAGGACTTGTTCTTGGGAGATTTGAGGGAAGGGTTGTAGATGCAGGTGTGTGATTTGGGAATATAGGATAGAAGAAACGGGTGAAGTTTGAACTAAATGTGTCTGTTGTGTATTAGCTGTATCCTTATGACATGATTATGTGATATAATTTACAATTAGCGTAATTTACAATTAGCTTTGTTCAGTGCTGGATATGAATATACCATTGCCTTTAGCACTGTCATGCAGTGGCCTTATGTGGTAAGCATTGAAACTCAGTACTGATAGTGTGGTCTCACTGCTGTTGAACCAGGTTTCTATGACAATACATATGCCAGTGTTTTCCAGGATAAGGAGAGCTTGTAGGGAGTGGATTTTTTGATGGTACTGCCCTGTGCTAGGAGACTTATCTTCATGTTATACAGGTTTCATTTTATGATGAAAGCTTTGGAAGACTGATAATGCATAAAAAGGGTGCTATGGGGTGGACATGTTTTAGACAATATACAAAAAAAGTGGGGGAAAATAGGTGCAGGGCATCCCCGGGAATGCAATAATGACTGTCCATCATCTCCTTTCAAGCTGATATATATTGTATTTCCTTTAGAATGACACAAGCTGCTAAGCCAATTGTTGTGATCACTAATCTTTTGTTTGTTTTGCAGCATCATTCTTGGTGGTAATAGACTGCTGCTCAAGGCTACATTAATAATTTCCTCTGACAAGTATTCGGAGAAGTCCATAATATCTCTCTTCAGTTAGTCCAGGGAAGTACACCTCAAGTCAGTTACCCCCAACATACTCTTTGACTGTGTCATGTGTGTTCTTGTGGTGCATGGGTTTCAGTGCATGCATGATGCAGTGAATCTTGCCACTTGGTAGGCAACTGACTGTGATCATCTCATTTGACAGTGTGGATTGTGGAGCACTAGTGTCTCTCACTATGAATCACCTATGATTAGGATATTTGATTGTAAGGAGGTTTATCTTATGAACTTTTGAAATGAGCCAGTATGACTGTTAGATATATGTTTCATGGTAAGTGTTGTCTGTTTATGAGGTTGCTAAGGACGCTTGTTTCTTTGGTTACATTTGGGAGGTTGGGGCAGTTTCCCCTCCCTCCCCATCCTAACTATGTTACTGGTCATGGCTTTGTAATAGCATTATTTGCCATTTGAAGTTATGGAAAGGATCATAGTTTGTCCTAGAGCAGCTACAAGATTGCAAATGCATCCAGAAGGTTTCTGTGCTTCCAGCTGGGGACCAACCATGTTTAGTTCAGAGTCCTGCCGTTCAATCTCACCAAAAGCCCCCATTCCCCGGGTGTTCACCAAGTGCTTGGCTGTGGTTGCTGCAGACCTGAGGCTTCTCAGTATCAAGGTTTTGCCATACCTAAATGACTGGCTCCTCACTGCCACATTGAAGAAATCTTTTTATCATGGTCAGGGACTGTCTGCAGCAACTTTGCTTGTCCTTGACAATTTCAGTCAACTACAGGAAGCCACAGCTGCATCTTGCACAATCCATACAGTTCACTGGATGCCACTTAGACACCAGGTCCTACACCACATTTCTCCCTCCAGAAAGAATCCAATCATTAAGGCTTGCACTTCAGGGTCTTTGCTAGGTTTCAACTGCTCCAGAATGTCTTCTTCTCTAAATTCTAGGCCTCATGACCTTTGCTGTTCTAATGGTGAATCTAGCTTGATTCCACATGAGGATTTTACAGTGGCTGCACAGAGCTGTGGCTGTAACTGAATGACTCACTGTTGTCACCCATCTGAATCACAAATCTCACAGAAGTTAGCTTTAGTGGTGGTTGGCCTCCCTGCTATCACTGGGGAGGCCCTTCCTTATGCCCCCACCTTCAGCTATAGTTACTGTGGGTGCCTTCTCCTTGGGGTGTGGGGGGGGGGCACATTACCATGAGATAAAGGTCTAAGGTATATGGTCAGTTCAGAAAGCCAATCTTTATATCAGTATCTTGGAGATGAGGGCAGTCCTCCTAGCATTGCTAGGACTACTAATCTCCAGGGGTGATTTCCTTCCAAATGGACAATATAACAGTAGTGTGGTACATCAACAAACAGCAAAGAATCAGCTTTTACTCATTAAGAGGAGAAGCTATGACAATAAGGGGGTCTGTATTACTTTACTGAAGGTTCATTTCCGCCTTTGTTCATCTAGCCATATACAACAAATGTTCACATCCATGAACATTCTGTTTAACAAATGACTTTCCCACGGAAATAAGTTGCCCAGGATCAGAAATTTGCCCTTCTTCCCACTGTAGTGTGATCCTGGAGTTGGTATATATAGTTATGAGGGGGTGGGTTTGAAATACTGTGCTTTGTGCGATGGTCCGAATGCTGGGAAACTCGTTACTTTATTGAACTGAACATTCCCTGTATTTGATTCGATGAATGAAGGTTCACGGGAATTAACCTTCAATAAATTGATATTGACCCCAACATGGCAATGAGCAATGACATGTCTTTACAGTAAGGCCAGCTGACCCATTGTCTTGCCTTATTAGTGGCCTGTCATTCCACAAATAGCACATCAAATATTTTGCTGCTTGTGGTCTTCTTGCTGTGATCTTTTTACCTCCCCAATGAACACCAAGTGCAATAATTAGTTTACCTAATTCCCCCAAAGGTTTAGTCTCTGAGATGGTCTCTTGTCAGGCAATAGCAATGGCCAACTGGGCTCTTTTATGCCTCCCCCTCTTCCCCTGATGTCCAGGTTTCTTCAGAAAGCAATCAGATATAAAGCCAAAGTGATCCTCATCTGTCCATCCTAGACCAGGCAAATCTGATATTCCTTTCTCAGGCCTCACATCAAGGAGCCTCCCTGGCATTTGAATCTAATGCAGTATGATCTTTCCCATCCCACCAGGTCACCTCACCTGGATCTCCTAAACCTTAAACTAACCACATGGTTTCTCCAGTCCTAATAATGGCCAGAGATTTCTCATTGGCTCAAGAAGTAGTTAATGTTCTTTATGCTTCTCAGAAGGCTTCTACTCATATGGTTTGCAAGAGCAAATGGTACATTTTGCTGCTTGAGCAACTGCTTAGAGGGTAAATTCCTGTAGTTTGTCCATTTCTCATGTGGTTCTCTTCCTTTCAGAACTCATTTCTTCAGGTTCCAGCTATTCAGCTATTAAGGTACAATTAGTAGCATTCTCTTATTTTCACCAAGGCTTTGAGTCCTGTTCATTAGATTCTCATAGGTCTTGCAAGGCCTTTTCCTGCTTCTTCTGACATTCAGAAAGTGACTTCCTCTGTGGGATCTCCATTTTGCATTGAAGATCCTAAGAAAGGGTACATTGAGCCACTGTGTAACACTTGTTTAAAATTGCTGTCTTGGAAAAGCTTATTTGTTGTGGTGGTAACATCAACCAGGACAATTTCTAAGTTATGCACACTATCACCTGCTCCACCTTATTTAGTTTTTCACAAAGACAGCATCTCTTTATGCACCAATCCTTCCTTTTTCCCCAAGGTAGCATCCAAATAAAGCTAAACCAAACTGAATTGGCTGATGTTTATTCCAAAGCACTCCACCAAGGGAGAATATTTGCATCACACCTTGGACATACATGGATGATTGCAATTATATCTTAATAGAACCAATGCCATCAGAAAGCACCTTCTAACTGCCCCTAATATATTGGGTTTAAAAGTCTCCAAGATTACTTTGTCCAGATGGATTTCAGATTGCATAACCTTTGTCTGTTTTTTAAACAAATGTCCTTTACCACTAAGACCAAAAGCACATGCCACATGATCGGTGGCAACATCCACCACTTTTTTCAGGAACTCTTCATTGGATGATATTTATGAAGCTGCTACTAGGGCTTCCTTACACACCTTTTCTAAGCATTATAGCCAGACATAATTTCTAGATCTAGAGTAGTCTTTGGAGCCACTTATTCTCAAAGGTATCCTGTCATGATACCACCCAAGCAATAATAGCTGGGGATTCTGACCCACAGGTTAGATTGCACGGGCAGGATAAACTGGATGCAGTAATTGTATATGTTACCATCCCTCCATGTGTCCCTCTTTGTATATGTAGTTCTGAAGTAAATGGAGGGCCGCTTTCTCCCACAGACACACAGTAGGATTCTCTGTATCCTAGGCCAGCAAACACAATCTGAGGAAGCTTCATGACCAGGTACATTATGGGACGGAAAACAATTTATAGGCTCTCAGGACTGGAGCACTAGTTTTACTGGGTCAGATCTGAAAAGCCCCTCAAGGACCCATAAAATCATATTGAATAGACAAGGATGAAAAATCATCATCAAACTATACAATTATTTCTCTGGTTTCACAAACAAAATTACTTGGAGTGGTCATTGACCATAATATGAAATTCTACATACACATGTCACAGAAAATAAAAAAGTTCACAAAAAACTAGGAACCTGTACAGAAATTGGTACTTTCTAAGCAAATCTTCAAAGTCCACTATAGCAATAACCCATCCTATCTCTATGCTACTATATGCCTCACAAATATTAAGAAATCTGATTGAGCAAAACTCGAAACTTGCTATAATAAAATCGCACAGTTTGCTACAGAATGAAATTTTAGATCCCATCATTGTTTGGTTTTAAACCAGCTATCTTGGCTCGAACTCCCAAATCTTATTATCAATTCACCTTCACCCAATGAATACTAAATTAGCAAGAAAAAACACCAGTACTTCAAAATCTACTAATACACTACTCCAATAACAGGGTATTGTGTTCCACTAACAAATCATTCTTAAATACACCCAAACCTAACAGTGCAGCTGGAATTTCATTTTACTCAAACTTCATAGCCAGTCCCGTTAAGAGACTAGTTCCCTTAAGAGAATTATTTAAAATTTCAGGTAAATGATAGCAGCTGGAGGTAAGTGCCTATAAAATGCCAGACCACTAATGAAAAGGTAGAAGTCAATGTTAAAGTGATTTCTGGAAAAGTCTGAAAGGTTTTCCTGAGAAGAAGGATGCACTACAGCTGATGTGGTCAGTTTTGAGACAGAGAGGCTGTAACTTGTAATTTATACCACTATTAGAATTCATGGATGTTGGAGTTTGGAGTCCTATTTCTACGAATTTGTTGTGCGCCAGAGACGCTTATTCAACTAATCCAGCGGCTTTTGGTTGCCCAAGGGTTTATCTGTCAATAGCCTAAGTGGTGCATTAAAGCTCAGTGTTGTGTTGTGCCAAGGACTTTAACCTGCAGATGCAGCATAAACAAGCCTTGCCAAAACACTGTGCATGTATAATCATTTGCAGAATTTTCTTAAAAGGCACAAAACACAAAAACTAACTCCCTATGCAAGTTTGCAGTCTGACAGAAGAGACTGTTTGTGAATTAGTTTCCTTTGAACATCTTAGTGTTTCCTCTCACTTTTGGGAGGTCTTGGGGAGAGACTTTATGCTCATATTCTCTGTCTTAAAATGAATCCTTAGTTTTTGCCAGGTAAAACTAGGTGAATGAAACTTGTGTTACTTTACTTCACTGTGCATGTTTTCGTATTGTTTCCCACTCACAGCTGATTATCAATGGACCCTAGAATTTCTTCTCATTCACTAGGTTTAGAGACCCCTCCTGGCCTTCATTAGACTTTTTCTGATAAAAAAAACAGGGACAGTGAGGAGACCGAGGTGTTCTAATGCCTAATTTTCTCCCACCTCTGGCTAATCTGGTAACACTCCTTGGGTGGGGCATGCAGTAGCCAGACCACACTTAACTGCCCATGTCCTCTGCAGTGGGTTGTCATCAGCAAGCTACCCTACCCACCCCCTGGAACCTTTCACAATTGTTTCCCTGGCCTCTACAATGGAAATCTAATTGTGATGTGTGCCTTGTGCACGTGCCACTCCATCCTACCCTTGTCAGTGCCTCATAAACCCAAGTTCATTCTGCAGTTCTTACCAGTACCATGAGATGAGACCATCTATTTATTGTGAAATTATCACTTTCCATAGACTGATTTGAAAAGAGAGCGAGAGAGTGAGAATGAGAAAGCTTGTGATTGACTGTGTTGCTTAAAGGTTATGTGTAAGATGTGTATGAGTTTAACACTGATCCATTTTAAAACTATTTTATGTAAGTGCAGTGGGTGCTGTTATTTGCTCTGAAGTCGATACATTGTCAAATACGTTGTCTGAAGCATTAAATATAAACTATGTTTCCACTTGTTGCTTTATTTCATTTCCAGCTGACAAAGAATCACCTGCTTTTTTTAAGTTACTGCAATAAAACTCTTAATTTTATTTAATCCAAACAGTAAAACAACAGTGAGGCAAACAGACAGCTCAAACTTGTTAAAATCCACTAAGAAAATGTTTGCACAATAAAAATGGTAAGCGCTTTCACTGTATAGCTTCCTAAGACCTTCTAACTGAAACACAGTTCATACATTTTATAAAAATATTTAAATTTATCACAACCAATGAAATGCTTCGTAACATTAAGTCATTAATTAAGGTATTAATCAGTAATCTGTTACATAATTTAAAGTGCTACTCTCAATAAATTCAATGACTAAATAGTAAATGTATCAAATAATCTATTGCATATCTATTACATACTTTAAAGTGCCATTCTTAATGAATTCAATAACGAGATAATAAATATATTTAGGTACATGTATAAAGACTCAAAAAACTTTTCATCTATTAACTTTCCTACTTTTTATTAAAGGTTTTATTGAGGCTCGTTCGTTGAGTCCTTTGCCTACATCAGCACGTAGGGCAATGATCCAGTTCACTTCCCTGCTCTCCGTGTAATTCTTAATATTTCCTTCTCTGATGCTCGGTTTAATGACTTCAATAACTCTAAACTTAAATGTATGATACTCTCCCATTTGTGTAACATGCTTAGACAATGCATTGCAAGTGGAATGAGTTCTAACACTATAAAGATGTTCTCTAATTCTATCTATGAATGGCCAATTGGTCTTGCCAATTTAGAATGAGTCACAGGCTTCACACTTCGCCATATATACTACATTAGAAGTAAGACAATTAGCAGATGCTCTAAATACATATTCCTCATTAGTGTCTGAGTGTATAAAAATATTGCTGGTACATATATAATCACAAAAATGACATCTGCCACATGGCTGTGTGGTAGGGTCCCCATAATTTCTTCTACCACCATTTTCATTTCTGTAACATAGTAGTCTTTTCAAGTTCTTCTTATTTTTGTAGGAGAAACGGGGTACTTCCCCTACAAGTTCTCCAATATCTATATCCACAGACAAAATGGGCCAATGTTTAAGAAAAATACCTATCAATTGCCTATTGTCACTAGTATAGTAAAATGGTATTTTCAGAAAACTTTTATTTACAGTTTTTATAACTGGCCTTTCTACTCTAACTTCTGGCCCATAATAGGGTTTAGCCGTACTATGTCTTAACTCCTTAACTAATGAAAAATTTGCTTCAATTTCTTGTTTATTATATCCTCTTACAGATAGTCTTTCCTTCAAGTTTTTAGTCTCATTCACATAACCTTGTTCAGTTGGAGTCAATCTCGATGCTCTAAATACTTGTCCCTTAATCAGATTTTTAAAAACAAAGTTAGGATGCATACTAGTCCTAGCTAGAAGCGAGTTCCTATAACTTGGTTTTCCAAATACTCCTGTATTTATCAGCCCATTCTCTAGTCTCTCTATATATAGGTCCAGAAACTCTATTCTGTTTACTGACGATACCATAGTAAATTTTAAAAATGTAGTCAAACCATTCATCATATTTAGAAATTCTATCAATTGTGTCTTACTTCCTGTCCACAATAAAAACAGATCATCGACAAATTGACGATAAAAAAACATGTATTGTTTAAATAGATCTGTACCAAACAACACTGTTTTCTCTCAATGGGCTAAAAACATGATGGCGTAGTTATTGACACAAGACGTGCCCAAAGCTATGCCATCATTTTGTATTTAAAACTTATCATTGAAAATAAACACATTATTTTCTAGTATTAATTCTAAGAAATGACAGATTAAATCAATTTTGATAACATCATATTCGTTATTAGTTAAGAGGTAATCATATATATATGACACCCTTATGGAATTAGGAATCTTAGTAAAGAGAGATTGCACATTGAATGTAACAAATAAAAATTCTTTTTGAGATGTAGGAGCATTTAAATAGTCATATAAATCTATCAAAAATTGTGTTGTGTCCTTTAACACCATTCTATTCTGATCAATGATGGGCCTAAGAAATCTTTCCACAAACAAAGATAGTGGCTCCGTGGCCCAACCCCCACCTGACACTGTTGGTCTCATAGGAGGTTTACTTGGGTGCTTATGAACCTTTGGTAGGCCTTGTATCACAGGGATCAGTGGATTTTCTACTTTAAGGTAGTTAAATGTATTATAATCCAGCGATCCACTCTTCAAATCATCCATCAATGTACTATGAATATATTCAATAATACTATGAATTTGTGTTATCGTGATAGTACTGTATTGTTCATCTTCTTTTAACATAGCCTCCATAGCTTCTAAATACTGTTGGTAGTCCATAACCACT